>NC_091993.1:2522215-2527824 GCF_044704955.1 Pristiophorus japonicus
CCACCAAAAGTACCGTCCGGTACCTTGGCACTTGGGCGGGCAGAGGCCTTGACAAAATTTGGCCCCTATTTCTTTTATAAATCAGACCTCAGTCAGCAGCTTAATGAATCTGTGTTTCTATTAGTGAGAAAGCAGGAAGGGGGTACTGAAGTTGCATGTTCAGCCATGAACTCATTGAATGGCGGTGCAGGCTAGAAGGGCCGAATGGCCTACTGCACCTATTTTCTATGTTTTCTATGTTTCTATAAGCAGTGGTAAGGTAGGCATTTTGTACTGATGCGTCATGTCAATAGCATTCATCTTATACGGCTGTGTTCAGTCCAAGATACAAATCATTCCTATGAGGATTACTGCATATCAAAAATTCACAGTGATTAGCTGTTCTAGAATATCTTACACACTTTCAGTTAAATATGAGAAGATTTCCCAAATTATAAATGAATGAATCTTGCCTCAGACTTTGATTTTGCTGAGGTGTGATAAGCGGTTGAAAAATTACAGGTAATTTAAGATATAGTTTGGGCTACACAAGTAGTGTCCGAAGATCAGGCCCTCATGGTCTAACACTGCCCCCAGTCATCAAGATCCACGGCACGGCCCTGGACAATGTGGACCATTTCCCATATCTCAGGAGCCTCCTATCAACAAAGGCAGGCATTGATGACGAGATCCAACACCACCTCCAGTGCGCCAGTGCAGCCTTCGGCCGCCTGAGGAAAAGAGTGTTTGAAGACCAGGCCCTCAAATCCACCACCAAGCTCATGGTCTACAGAGCCATAGTAATACCCGCTCTCCTGCATGTCTCAGAGACATGGACCATGTACAGTAGACACCTCAAGTCGCTGGAAAAATATCACCAACGATGTCTCCGCAAGATCCTACAAATCCCCTGGGAAGACAGATGCACCAACATCAGCGTCCTCGTCCTGGCTAACATCCCCAGCATTGAAGCACTGATCACACGTGATCAGCTCCCCTGGGCAGGCCACATAGTTCGCATGCCAGACACGAGACTCCCAAAGCAAACGCTCTACTCGGAGCTCCTTCACGGAAAACGAGACAAAGGTGGGCAGGGGAAACGTTACAAGGACCCCCTCAAACCCTCCCTGATAAAGTGCGACATCCCCATCTGGGAGTTCCTGGCCAAAGACCGCCCTAAGTGAAGGAAGTGCATCCGGGAGGGCGCTGAGCACCTCGAGTCTCATCACCGACAGCGTGCAGAAAGCAAGCGCAGGCAGCGGAAGGAGCGTGCGGCAAACCAGTCCCACCCTCCCTTCCCTTCAAACCACAGTCTGCCCCACCTGTGACAGAGACTGTAATTCCTGAATTGGACTGTTCAGTCACAGAAGAACTCATTTTTAGAGTGGAAGCAAGTCTTCCTTGATTTCAAGGGACTGCCTATGACGATGATGATATGACAACAACAACTTGCATTTATATAGCACCATTAACATAGTAAAATGTCGTAAGGCGCTTCACAGGACTATTATCAAACAAAATTTGACACTGAGCTATGAGATAGGTTTTAAGGAGCGTCTTGAAGGAGGAGAGAGAGGTGGAGAGGTTTAGAGAGGTATTTCCAGAGCTTAGGATCCAGGCCACCAATGGTGGAGTGAATAAAATCAGGGATGAGCAAGTGGCCAGATAGAGATCTCAGAGGGTTGCTGGACTGGAGGAGATTACATTTATAGGGAGGGGCCAGGCCGTAGAGCAATTTGAAAACAATTATGTGAATTTAAAATCGAGGCGTTGCCGGACTGGAAGCCAGTGTAAGTCAGCGAGCCCAGGGGTGATGATGAACAGGACTTGGTGCAAGTTAGGATATGATCAGCAGAGTTTTGGATGAGTTCAAGTTTATGGAGGGTGAAAGGTGAGAGACCAGCCAGAAGAGCCTTGGAATAGTCAAGTCGTGAGGTAACAAAGGCATTGTGTAAGATTTAGGATCACAAGTCACACACACATACCTAAAGGGTCTTAGGATTTATAAGGCATTTATTAAGGGAGCAGTAGTTCAAATATAGTCAACCATAACGCACAATCAGGATAGACATAGTAAACATGCGACCATGACAAGTAGCTGTTATTAGTCCCGATTGGACAGAGGGTTAATGGCACGAACAGTTCTTATCTTCACCATCTGTCCTGAAACGCTTTCTGGGTTGAATTGGTCAATATTACGGAGGTGGAAGTAAGTGTTCTTGGTGATGGAGCAGATATGTCTCAAAAGTTCATTTCGGGGTCAAATATGACAACAAGATTGCGAACAGTCTGTTTCGCCCTCAGACAGTTGCTAGGGAGAGGGATGGTGTTGGTGGCTAGGGAACACAGTTTCTGGTGGGGAAAAAGACTATCATAGGTAACAGGTGTAGTGATTTATTACAATCCTGGCCCCTTTGAGCCTAACCTGGATCAGGCATACTTCTCAGGTGTTCATTCTCAACTTAAGGTTGAGGCAGCCAAATCCTAAAAACACCGAATGGGTCTGAAGGTCTGGTCTATCTCTTCCGAAAGGAAAGGGACAACCCGAGAATGTTACCGTCCTCCAGATAGTGCGTTTTAGCAAGTTTCAGGCAGATTACAATGTCCCAGATATTGTAAGGGTCCAGGGGTCCCTCCTCAGTAATGTCCCTCTTCACCAAAAGAGTCTACGGAGATGTGGTTCATGAGTTAGTGATACAGGAGACTATGAGAGACAATTCTAAAATATACAGAGGTTTATTAAAGAACCAATCTGCAATTTTCAGCTGGTGAGACAGTCAATCGCAACGTTAACAATTCTTAAAAAAGGTGAAAAATGCAATCTTATTTCTAGTAGAGAATCTAACTTTTAAATAAATTTCATTACAGTTTTACAGTTCTTAAAATTGTTTAAGCAGGATATCCATCAATTATCAAGGTCGCCTTTACCTTAACTCCCCGAGTAGCAGAAGACTATAGAGCTGACACGATACCTCTGCCCTGCTCAGATAGTCGGGATAGGCTTACGCGAGCCTAAGCGGGTCTAAGTGAATCTAAAAAACCTCATCCGAGCTCTCAATATTTATACTTTTCTCGGTTGTTTTTCACAAACGTTTCTTGTTGATTAAGTTAATTAACGCTAGGTATATTTAGCTGACTTTTGCATCCAGGTAACCACTGTATCAATATATGACTATTGTGAGGTTACCATTTAGGGTCAAAGGGCAGATGCCACTTGTTTATGCAGTGGGCACTTGACTTTTGTTGCAACATGTATCCCATTTTAAGAAGTTATAAAATAACTTATCCAAGGTCACAAGAATTGGTCTTGTTTATGCGATAGGTTCTTCAAATTAGTCAATTCAGCTGAACTAACTACTGTTCCAACATATGTTTCATTGTCAGATTACCAAGCTATGGTCAAAGGGCAGGTGCCCTTTGTTTATGCGGTGGGCATTCCAAATTAGTCAATTCAGCTAACTGCTGTTTCAACAATTGTCTTATTTTAAGAAGTTAGAAAGTAACTTATCCAGGGTCGGCCCTTCAAGGCTCGAATTCCTTCATAGCTAGAATTACTTCACACGAGTGCGAACGAGGTGCGCATGCGCTAAAACTCAGAACTTGCGATCTGTCATTGACAGAACATCCACATCCCTGGGAAAAGGGCTTCCGCGGGTGGAGAGTTGGACTATTTGCCCTACTTCTGCCCAGCGAATGCTTGTGAAATTCTTACGCCTGGTAAAAGCCTAGTAAGACCTGCTTTTACCAGTGTAAGAGTTTTAAAAAAACATAAAAATATATTTTTTTCATTTACTGTAATTAAACAATAAAACACATATACAACAAGATACAGTTATTTATAGGCCATTTAAAACATTTAAATTTATTTTTCAAAAAATGCAACTTTTGTTTTAGATGTTTAATTATTGTGTATTTTAATTAATTTTAAATATGTAAATGTTGTAAAAAATGTTTTTGTTACGTTAAATATGATCCCCATTCATGCTTATGGGGATTCCGTACATACAGAATCCCTATAAGCATGAATGGGGATTCCCTTCTTTGATTGGTTGGGCCAGCCCACATGATCCGAGGGGCACTTGTGAACCTCTACGTAGACCTACGTGTAGAGGCCCAGCAGCACAAGTCTCCATAGATCCCGAGGCAAAGGTAAGTGCGAAGCCCCCGACCGCAAATTCAGCCCCAATGACTTCGGTCTTCCCAATATTTAGTTGGAGGAAATTTCTTCGCATCTAGTATTGGATGTCGGACAAGTTGTGTGGCAATTCAGTAACGGTGCATGGGTTGAGAGAGGTGGTGGTGAGATAGACCTGGTTGTCATCAGTGTATATGTGGAACCTGATGTGGTTTCTGATGATGACACCAAGGGGCAGCATGTAGATAAGAAATAGGAGGGGGGCCAAGGATAAATCTGTGGGGAACTCCAGGGGTAACAGTGTAGAAGTGGAAAGAGAAGCCATTGCAGGTGTAAAATGCACAAACTAGATCAATTGTGACATTAAGAGGAGTTAACTACAATGAATGAATTAGCCATATTATCCATGCAGGTAGATGGAGAATAGTTTTCTCTGAATTTTAATTCACAGAGGAATACTAATTTAGGTAATGCTCCTGTGAAGCACCTTGAGACGTTTTACTACATTAAAGGCTATGTAAATGTAACTTATTGTTGGGGGTATTCAAATGGAGCAATAGTTTGCACAATCTAGGACTCTGTCAGTGAAGGAGCTTAATCTTACTTTAGCAACAACTTATATTTATATAGCGTCTTTAACATAGTAAAATGTTACAAGGTGCTTCACAGAGGCATCATCAAACAATATTTGACACCAAGCCACATAAGGAACTTTTCTGTTATCTGGTCATTATCACATTGCTGTTTGTGGGAGCTTGCTGTGTGCATTTTGGCTGCTACATTTCGTACATTACAACAGTGACTACACTTAAAAAATTACTTCATTGACTGTAAAGCGCTTTGGGATGTCCGGTGATTGTGAAAGGCGCTATATAAATGCAAGTCTTTCTTTCTTTCTTTCTTTCTTTCTTTCTTCTTTCTTTCTTTCTTTCTTTCTTTCTTTTTCTTTCTTTCTTTCTTTCTTCTTTCTTTCTTTCTTTCTTTCTTTCTTTCTTTTTCTTTCTTTCTTTCTTTTCTTTCTATCTTTCTTTCTTTTCATTCTTTCTTCTTCTTTCTTTCCTTTCTTTCTTTCTTTCTTTCTAATTTTTCTTTCTTTCTCTCTTCTGTTCTTTTCCCCTTCTTTCTTTCTTTCTTTCTTTCTTTCTTTCTTTCTTTCTTTCTTTCTTTCTTTCTTTCTTTCTTTCTTTCTTTCTTTCTTTCTTTCCTTCCTTTCTTTCTTTCCTTTCTTTCTTTCTTTCTTTCCTTCCTTCTTTCTTTCTTTCTTCTTCTTCCTTCCTTTCTTTCCTTCCTTCCTTTCTTTCTTTCTTTCCTTCCTTCCTTTCTTTCTTTCCTTTCTTTCTTTCTTTCCTTCCTTTCTTTCTTTCTTTCCTTCCTTTCTTTCTTTCCTTCCTTTCTTTCTTTCTTTCTTTCTTTCCTTCCTTCCTTTCTTTCTTTCCTTCCATTCTTTCTTTCTTTCCTTCCTTTCCTTCCTTCCTTTCTTTCTTTCTTTCTTTCT